>NC_141328.1:23912625-23927625 GCF_037954235.1 Aulostomus chinensis | reverse complement strand
CATTGGCCAAGAGCAACGTATAGGTCTGGGGGAACCCACTTAGTGTGTGTGTGTGTGTGTGTGTGTGTGTTTATGTGTTTGTGCGAGGCTGTGAACTAGGTGCCTCTGGCCACAAGGTGGGCTTTGCAGGAGAGGTTGTGGTGGTCCCACTACTGTAACTACATAAGTGAGGAAATGAATTAAGTGGACTTTGGAGAAAAGGTGTATGTGTCGAAGCAGCTGCTGTATTTGACACGCTGAACAGAAACTATCTCAGTGATTCTCCCCATCATCAGCACATGAGGAGATGATCAATCCTTTATTTTAAAATCAATGAATGGATCACTTAAATACACACACACACACATACAGACATACACACACACAGTCTAGTCTGAGGGGCCTCATGTACTTTTAACAAGGCCTCTCTTACAGTATATGCAGCCTACTCTGTCTGGTGCGTTTAAGGGGCCAAGTAAATCTGTCATTTTAGCCTCTGAACATTCAGTCACTCTCTCTCTCTCTCTCTCTCTCTCTCTCTCTATTACTCTCTCACTCGCACACACACTCGCACACACACTTACACACACAGACAGCCTTGCAGCTGGAAGGAATTAGGATGTTTCTCCTTCTCTCTCACTACACCAAGGATGCTAACCTCCACCACTCGCCCGCCATGATTGGAGAACCATTTATTTTAGCCATTAACAACATATCTCTTGGCCCCTAGGCTACGAGTTGAAAAGACAGAGAACCTTTAGTGTTGAGGTGAAAGGAAAGACTTGTCTTCTGTCTGAGGCTTCAGCTACTGGATCACTCAACTGGATGATCAGTGCACACCGTCTGAGTGTGTGAGAGAGAGTGTATGCTCAACGCCATGTATAATTTACATATATATATATATATATATATATATATATATATATCCAACTAGTACAAACATACTCAGAAGTATTTTCTGAGATCACACACACTGCTCTTAATATGCTGTCTTTCACCTAAGTGTAACCTTTGCCATTGTAGTGAAAAGTAAAATTACACTGCCTGGATTATGATGTCATTGGTGTGTGTGTGTGTGTGTGTGTGTGTGTGTGTGTGTGTGTGTGTGTGTGTGTGTGTTTGTGCATACAAGCATGGACTCCTAGTGCCCCACTGCAGGCATATCAGTTGAATCTGTGCTGGCTTGTATCTGTAGTCTTCCATGTTGGTTTAGATGTGATGATCCTCTAGAAAAGATGAGGAAAAAATGGACTGAATTTTTTGGATTGTCTTAACAGAAGAGAGTGTAATGCTTGTTTCTGGTTTTCATGCACATGCGTGTATTTGAGTGCTTCAGTGTTGTCAGAGCTTTTGTTTTGTGGTTGCCAGGTCACTGTGGGACGCAGACATAAAGAAGGATTCACCAACCCACTAACTGACAAGGGTTTAATTTTTGATATTTTAAAGATGCGGATGTGCTTCAGATAGATGAAGATGTATTGTTTCGTTCTTTCATTCTCATGATGTCATTACTCTTGCCTGTATTTTATTTTTCTCTTGTGTTGTTTCTAAAGCCCTTGTGGACTGGGCATCTTTTGGTTCATGGAATTTTGAAAAATGAATTACTGACTTGTTTACTTACTTCACATGATAGAGTTTAATGTCAACACAGAAACAAATGACATTCTGGATACAAGTATGTAGCAGAGGCAGAGATCTGTGGTTCTAACCATCAGTCAATGAATGGCTGACAAGAATGAGGAATAGATTATCGAGCACTTCCTGTGTAATACAGAAAAGGGTTTTCAGCCTCTATTGAGCTCTACTTTTCTATTTCATGAATCCTGACACTTTCCTATTCAAGAATATAATACAAGATATTTTAGTACTGAAGATATTGAGCAATTTGCCCTCCCACTGATAGAGAGTATCCTCGAGATGATGTGTAGCAATCACATAACAGGAGCTTTTTGATTGTCAAATTAAATGATCAAGAATCTGTGTCATAATTGTTCTTGTTCAGGCCTGCAGCAGCTACTTAAAACTATTACACTGAGTTCCATTATTCCTCTAGAATTTGCGAGTTCCTCCCAGAAAGGACCAGGGATGGGCCAGGCTCCAACGTGACACCTTCATGTGAGGCAGCAGTGCTAACCACTGAACCCCCGTGCCAACCAAATTGTCATGGATGAGGTTATGTGAAAAAAAGGTCACGTCTGCCCTCTCACTCCATGGCACAAAACTTTATTAATATCAACCTCTCAGTCCCACTTGGATCTTTATTTGGGTCAGAATCTAGATCCAAGTGGGAAATGTCATCAATAAACCTTTTTGTGGTTTGCAATAAACGTGCAGACGTTTTTCCACTACTCTCCTTCAACCGAATCATTTTTATATACCAAATATTACTGCACTATTAGTACATTGCAATGATCGTGCATGTGATTTGAATAGTTTTCAATTAAACTCCTATCCGTGGGCCATGTGGTTAATGTAGCAGAAACCATGCTTCATTTCAGGCCACAATTAAAAGTCATCACATTTATTTTTCCTTTACTAGGATCAAAAAGTTTTGCAATCAGAACTTTGGCGTACCTGTGAGTCGGGAGATGATTTATCCATTTTGACAGACTCTTTTCTGTCAATCCCCACCGCACTTCCTCATCTCTCATCAAGTGCTTGGCTGGTGAAAACAGCCGGCTTACACACTCTATAAACCGCTTGTCAAAAATGTAGATAGCTGTGAGGGAGCTGGTTTGTTTCTTCTGCAACAATGACTTCATAACTGTTTCCCAAAATCACTTTGCAATAACAAAGTGACATCAGAGCAGAGCTGGGAATGTTTTCTTCCAAATCGGGCAAATGAAGAAAAGTTTTGTGAGCAGCATGTAATGTCTAGATCATCTGTCCCTCTCCTCTTGATGTGATGTCATTCTCCTGCATGCCGTCAGCGTGGATCGCAAGCATTACAGGCTGGGTGATAATACCTATAAATACACCGAGCAGCAGCAGCCAGGGCCTGTCTGTCTATCTCACCCATCTCACCATTATGGAATGTATTACCTTAAATAGGCATTAAGATGTTTTATCACAGACAGTTTCGTCCAAAATTGACATAAAGGTTAGATTTTTTTAAGGTTTAAAAACACTCTGAACCTGTTATGTAATTTTCTCATTTTGTGACCTGAGGGACTTATTGTACTTCACCCATTCATATCATTGTACTTCCTCTATAATCCCTCTGGTGTCTTTTTCTTTCCTACACTTCCGCGCGTGTTTACGCCATTGTTCTCTGCGTGACTCAACAGCTGTATGCGTGTTCGAGAGTTTTAACAACATTAAATAAGTGCAGGAAAGTGCAGGTCGATGTCACTGGAGCCAGGGGTTTCCAAGCTATGCAGCGCTTGACCCCTCAAACAGAAAGGTCCCGGAGATGTGCACGATGCTTGGAGATGCTTTAAACTTATGTAGAGCTACTGTATTGTGCAGTGGTGCACGAATAGGTCTAACCAAGCCGATCCTAAATTTGATTTAAATTTAATTACTAATCTTAATTTTTGTTATGATTATAAAAAGGCTCTTGCAACATGTGTCATCTCAGAGGTCCCAACCGCCACTTTTAGAGTCCCCGTGTTAAGTTACAAAGGAGGAAGAGGAGAACATGAGGACCATTTCAGATGAAGGCACAGAACGTGCGTGGCGTGTGCGGCATTCATATTTGTGCTCTTGCATCTTTAGTGTTGTGTGAAAATGTCCATAGGGGTTTGAAATTTATAAATGGAACAATGGAGGTTGAAAACTGAAGGTTGTGACAAATGTTTATATTGGCACAGAAATCAACTAAAAGAACTTACTTGCACAATCTATCTGTGCACATTTCACTCAACAGGCTCTGTTTTTTTAATATACAAACTGCATTTTCAAGGAGGAAGCCATTAATACAAAGGTGGCTCGCCTTTGAGTTAGATAGGCAGGAAAACCCCTGGGAAATGGGCATGAATGTTACTGTTCCCAAACAGTTTGTGCATGTCAGTGTTTGCTTAGAGTATGAGTTTTTGTGTGTATGTTGGTAACAGGTGGTTCCCTTAACAGAATAGGATAAGAATATGGAATATGTAGTGCACCTGCGGAGATTATGACAAAGACCTCGCACACTCAAACACACACACACACTCAAACAAAGGAGAGAGAGGAAATAAGAGATGCCAGTGCACATTATCACTGCCATTCAATGGCTTGATGACAAAAACCCACTTAAGTGAAAAACAATGTGGACGTATTCAAGTGTGAAATCCCGGTCAGCTCTCTTTAACCTGGTGACCAAATCTCGTATTACTGTTGTACTATAACTTCACCAGTATCGCACCACATTTTCTAGCACTAACTGAATATCACTACACTCAACTTTTCACGTAGTAACATGATACATTCAACCATAGGTCAGTCACTGTTAACTTGCAACTTACTGTATGTGTTAATGAGGATATATTGACATGAAATAAAATGTCTATATTTTGAAAGCTAACTTGTTGTCTAACTCTGTCTCTATGTTAAGCAGCATTAGCAGTGTCTACCTAGCATTTTCTGCTGCTGCAGCAGTGTTAACACAAGTGTTTAGACTGTTGGACAGTAAATGGACTCCTCTAAAAGAAGTGAACACACACACATACTCACATATACACAAATGCACACCTTGGTCCCCTTGTCCTACTCCCAAGGGAGCGGTGGTCTCCATTCACTCCTGCTGGCTGCTACGATGACTGTGAGGTCACGGGGTCTCCTAGATAAGACCGCAGGGGTTTTGTAAAGGAAAGCTTGACTTTCAGAGCACAGGAAGGAGGGATGAATAACCCAGAGGAAGGGACTAAAGCAGGGAGTGAGGTCGAATGAAACTCCAAACCACCTGTGCATCTGATAAGGCAGCACACATTAAGGTGAGCGTAAAAGAGAAGGTTAGCAGGGAAATGTCAATAAGTGCCCGTAGAGAGGAGAGTTTGGAGCTGGAAGGAGAGGAAGAGGAGGAGGAGGAGGAGAACTGAATCTATCGACAACAACAAAAAGAAAGATCATAAACACAAAATTGAGAAAGGCTGAGGGGAACAAAGAGAGCACATGAATGAATTATCAATGAAAGAAAGACTACAGTCACAATGCTGCTTTGAAATGGAGAAGTTCACAATCATCAGAAAACACCAAAAAGATTAACACCCACCACGCTCGCCAATAGCCTCCCGACTGAAATATGCTGCAGTTTCTGCTCATTGACGTATCGAGCGGTTATGACAAATGAAGTGTGGGGGACCTCAGGTAGCTCTGTGTGGAACCATTGATTTTCACTGTCCACACAAGACCGTTGATTGATAGGGCAGCATTGGAGTCATTAGATACATTCACAACCAGCATTAGAATACACACACACACACACACACACACACAGAGGTCTAGAGGAAGTGTTTGTGTATGGAGAGAGAGACAGGTGGGGAGTGAGAGGGAATACACATCAGTCAAGTTTGAAATACAACACCTCCAACTGTAATTTTGTCGTACCTCTGAAAAATTAGGTGTGAATATTGGAGGTAAAATGAGAAATAAAAGTTATTTTTGGAAAACTGGTTTGAAGATGCTCTCTGGCAACAACTCCTTCCTGCTGCCTGCCCTGACCCTTGTGACCTATTGTCCCTGGCTCACGATTTATGGAGCTAGCCAGTGAAGAGGTCTTACTTTACAGATCTCACCATAAAAGGGTCAGCTTGAAAATATAAGAGTCTAAAGGGGGGGGCGGCGGTCCTGTTTCATGTTTGTCCGCTTTCACTGGGACTTGACACTCTCGCGTCCCGCAGCAGTGTACAGTTGTTATTGTATTAGTTGATATTTTTCACTCTGGTTATCATCCTCAGTGAGCTGTCCTGCCCTTTGAGGACATTGTTGGTATAATCCTGTATAAATTTATTGTAGATTAAACCATTGAGCTCTCTCATTTTTGCAGCTGAAGTTAAAGATTCAGTCTATTGTATCACCATGTGGTTGCACGATGATGTCCAACCTGAAAATAAGACACAAAATTGTCAGCTTTTGCAACAGAAAAGTGTGGCTTTCACTTTGTCAAAATTAACACACTCTAAACACTTGGGGTCGGGGGGGGGGGGGTCAAAGGAAAACCAGTTTCTACCTGCTTATTAAATATTAGATTTTTTTTCACCTGAAATTGAGGTAAAACCAAAACAGTAAGTCTTCAGTTTACAGCAGTCGCAGTCAACATCTTCAGCATGGCATTGAAACAGCATTTACGTTCGACTGAATCTTCCCGTGGTAGCCGTGTCTCTGCGTGAGTACGGACAGTTCTGGCCTGCTCATGTCAGGTTGAACTAATTTATTGAGCCACCAGGCACATATTCTCAAACACAAACACATCCTTCTGTTAAAAGGAACAAATTGTCCCAAAGGAGATGCTGACATTTGACATTTAAATCATGACAGAGCCAGAGGTCCATCTTGGCCACTGAGCTGGAAAATGTTGCTTTTTAAGAGGGATAAGTCAGCGTTTGAGATTTTCCTGCAGGAGAGAGCTGTTTGCTTATGAAGATGATGTACGCTGGAAATGAGCAGAATTAGTGGAAAGTGTTGAAAAGGCCTGCAAAGTTGGAATGTTTGCTTTGTGAATGAGATGAGATTTTTGACTCCATCATGAAGCCCAGACCTCTCCGGAGCCATGAGGCCTCTGAATGTGTCTTTGTGAGTGGACACACACATGCACACATGGGCCAGATGTCAGTTTGGCCTTGCAGATGAGCTCTTATTTCATACATTTTCTGAACATCTCTCACTTTGGGAATACAGCCATCGGCTATGGGACTTCTCATTATACGCAATCCAAAACACACTTCACATACACACATCCCTTCATTCATTTATTTATCTTTATCAAAATGTTTGCTGTAGCTCATGTAAGTCAGCAGTTTCCAATTTGAAAATGGAAAGGTATTATTCAGGTTGATTGTGTCAAATGCACTGAACATACCTCAGGCCAAATCAGATTCAGACATTAAACTTACCTTTAAAATATTAGTGTAATTCAGCGCTACAGGCAGCGTTTTACTCCACTAGATCAGAATATTAACTGAAATGAGTCATCTAACAGCAAGCCAACACTCCAAATATTTGGACTCTCCAACCTCTAAAGGCTCGTTTCCAGGCAAACTGAAGTTATCATACAGGTCTTCACTGATTCAAACTTGATTCACAGAGGATATAAAACATGCACGGTCAGGGTGATCTCACGGACAACAAATGAAGCGACCATTTTGATTCAAGGAACACACCAACTTTTGCTGAAATTCATTCCCCAGAACCAGACAAGAAGAAAGATAGCTTTCTCTCCTTCGGTTAGCTTAGCACAATGAATGGTAGTGGATGGGAAATGTTAGCCTGTGTGTGTCTCGAATGCACACACAGAGGAAAGAAGGGTATCTGTGACTACCACTGGTGAGGACGACAAGTCAGCATTTTCCCAAAAAAGTTTACATTCACTTAACTCCAGTACGCACTGTGTGGTAGATGTAAGGCACCACAAGATAATGCCTGTGTAAAGCAATAACTATCAAAATCATGGACAGACACTTTGTGTTAGGATTATGACATACAGGCCAAAGGTGTTGGTATGCTTGTGTTCCAAGAGTTTGGAGTTTAAAGAGAATAAAGTTATCAAATTCTCCTCAAAGTATCTCAAACACACACACACACACAGACATATCGCTCACCTGAGGTCACAATCCAAATTCAATGATTTGTTGGCCTTTTTCTCAAATGAAGCCTTCTACAGATCAGTGAGCCCACGCTCAAACCTCAGCAATAATATCTGACATGTAACGTCAATAATCTCATTTATTTTCTTGCCCCCTTTTTACTCTCACCCGTCCAACCATGCACGTACACACACACACACGCACACACACACACACACACACACACACACACACATCCTGAACACAAGCACACAGAAGGGTCTGCTCACCGCCATATTCTTATCTGTGTCTTCAGGAAATGTGAGCCACACAGCACTCAATGAAAGCAATTTTTTGCACCATTGATCCCACGGCACTTGTTTATCCTTCCTGTTTTTTTCTCCTTAATGAAAAAAAGGCATGTGTGGAGGTTTTATTGTTAAATGATGAAGGAAACGTTAGGATATGGTTGTGTTCTGTAAGCAGCAGGGGAAACACCGTGAGGATTCAAGCTGGGAAACACACCGCCGGACAGTGGTGAAGCGAGATCGCTCACGTAGAAGAGTTATGTACACACACAGTCTCCATACAAATATAGTGTACATGTGTGCCGCAGTAAGTTTATGCACATTTGTTCTCATGTGGATACTGTTGGCATTGTTTCCACTGTGCAGCAAAGCAACACTGGCTCAGTGGGTGCCACTTTCAGATCGCTCCACCGCAGTGCCACAGATCAGTATAGCTAAAGTCACCCACCTCCACGTACTCGGCCTCTGTAATCATTCCCTACGCTGTGTTCTGCTTCACTCCCTCCATCAGCCAAGTTGTTGTTTATCCTATTATAGCCTTAATTGCCATGCTTATGGTAACCTTTCTTCAGCTTGCTACCCCCTGCACTAAACTAATGGGTAATGGCACAGGAGGGCTAATGCAACCAAGCTAATTTGGCTGAGCTTATATGCCCACATGGACCCCTCAGTCTAGCTCAATGCCCACGTCCATCATTCTCTCTTTTTTTCCCCCCATTCTCAGCTAGCTAGTATTAGCACTCAGTCAGCTGTGTAGCTTGAAAGCAGGTTGCAGCTAATGAGTTACCTCTGTGCTCTTGGTGCTATGGCTTTTTAATTAGTGTCGCGGCGCTAAGTATCCCACACGGACCCTTCCCAAGCACCCTTCCTCGTCATCCATCACCCATTCCTTTTGTTTGCCTCTCATTTACATATATGCACCAACCCCAAATTAGCTAGTGGCTCGTTAATTGCACATGTGGGGAAGTAAATGGATGGTGGTATATGGGTGGGGTATAGTTGCAGTCAACATGTTTACCTTCTAAATACCCCCCAGGACCACTGAGCTCTAGCACAAGGGGAGGTCATAGTGAATACGCCCCTTCGGGCTAAAAAGATTCATTGTGCTGTTTGGAGTAATTAGTACAACTAACAAGCTCAAACCCACGTTAAGACAGATATACTGATCATGCAGACACACGCTGAAGTTGGAACGGTGGTTGCAGAATGCTTGACATGGTGGTGATGACGTCCTCAAGTACCGTAATAGTGCCAAAACAAATACACACAAAGAGAATGAGAAGACAAATGTATCGGCGAGTCTTATGAGAGTAATGTTTCTACAGTCAAGTTGTTTCATGCCATTCAATTAATATACTCTATATTGACTCTACGAAATCTATCAAATTAAGTCTGTGATGCTTTTATTGACTCCTTTGTTGAACTGATCCATAGTCGGTCAATAATAGATAATGACGTCTAAGTGCTGAGCGATGACCTGCTGCACCTTTAAGTGTCCTCAGTGGTATTGATTCGACTCAAACAGCCTCATCGATCAGCTTCTATTCACTGGTATCAGTTTCATTAATTTTCCAGTTATGGGAAAGACTCATATCTCAGAAATTCTATCTCTTCAGAAAGGATAAGTGGATCCCATTTTTAAAACTTCTTTACATCCGCCACTTAACTGATGCTGATCATTCAGAACACATATTGACAACCTTGTTCATGAGCTTAATTTTTGGTCTCTTATTTTATAGGATAAATCATAATAAATCTCCTCTTGGGCTGGTTTAACCTTATCTGTCAGCATGTACAAACCTAAATCCCTAGCCCATCCCTCACGATACTCTTTTAATGTTGGCCCCCCCCACTTGGAGCAGAGCTAAGCAGTATTTAAAAACGCTGAAATGGGATAGAGATTACTATGTGTGAAAATAAGTGGATTTTAAAGGAAATTAGTGCTCTTGGCTCATATTGTGAAACCAAAAAACATTATAAAAATTGTTCTTTTTGCTGACCTTGTAACTGGTTGTATTTGTTTGATTGTTGTAACAATGTTTATGCTGCACTCTTGGCCTGGATTTTACCTGTGACAGATGAAAGATATTAGCAAGAAATAAAAAATAATCACCAGTAAGTGTTTCCCATGTTAGAGATGATTTGTTCTGTATTCATTTGAAGAGTACACCAATTTATTTTTTTTTTAAAAAAAAGGGGCACTCTGCTGATTCCCTCCATGGTGAACATGCATGTGTGTGTGCATCATATTTTCAATAAGCCAGGCAGTCTTGTAAACTTTATACTCTCAAGTGCATAGCAGTCTTATCCCTATGATTGTATCCCACAGCCTCACCATGTGAGGTATGCAGTCATGTTTTTTGCCCCATTGTTGATTGGCCAATTATGCTTGATTGTGTTCCTTGAGGGAAGTATTCTCCAAGAGTTGTTAGAGAATGGCCAAATTATGCCTTCGATTTTAATGTGACCATGGGGAGGCTAGAACCACTCCAAAAAGTTTTCTTGGTCTTTGCACAGCCACGAGTAACTTGTAATGACAGGATTATTAGTCAAAGGATAGTTTGAAAGTCATTGTTATTTGCTGGTGTGATTTTTAATGGCGGTTCAGACGCCACGGGCAGTTTGAGCTTTAATGAGAAGTTTCCAGGTGGGAGTTGAAGCTGGGTCTTTGCCCTTTCTCTGTCCTTCATGACCCCTGTTCACCGAGCCCTCGTCTAAGGCTCTGAGTCTGAGAGCAGGATGTTGCTCAGAAGCCATTTATCTCTCCTGTTCTGTAACCAATCTTGTACAATAATGTCACATCCTATAACTGTGGAATGATGATTGGAACACTCACATGTAGCTTAGATTGTTTATTTGTACATCATTTTGGACAAAACTTTCTCCTCAATACTTCAAAGTAAAAATTCTCCCAAAAATAAAAATTCAGCCATTATCTAGATAAAGATAAGATAAGATAAGATAGGTACTTTATTTGTCCCAAACTGGGAAATTCTCTTATTTCAGCAGCAATATAAAAGTACAAAAAATACAAAAATTAAATAAAATGACCATAAAATTAAAATCTACAATGTGTCAGAATATGGAGCAAAATTAAATAAGGAAATACTGTAAACTTGTCATTTGTATGAGTAATGTGCAATGTTCAAGTGCGCAAAATGAGAAGAGTTAGGAGATGTACAGGATATTTACAAAAAAGTACAGTGAAGTGACCATCAAATCAAATCAAATGTGACTATTGTACAGAGCTATTGCTTGCGGCATCTAATCGCCCGCACGCTGATGGCTGCTCGGTGAAGTGTTGTAGTCCACAAAACACTGCTAGAGTATCACAGGTATTGGTGTTGCAATAATTTTCCAAACAACTGAAGTGAATGAGACCAATTTTTAAACTACACAAGAAAATCAAGAATTGTCTTCATATTGCTCTCCTGAGGAAACCCGTCTTTACCTACAATCTGGCCGAGCTGTTTTGAAGAAAGGGATTGTACATTTTGTTTTGTTTTTTGTTGTTGTTTTTAAATTAGGTAAACTATCCCTTTTAAAGTATACTTGATGTGGATAAGGAATGGCTGCCCACTGCCTGTATTATCTTGATAACTCTGAAACACAAGAGCACATTAAGGGGAGCTGAACTGTTAAAGAGCTGAGAAGAAGTGACTGACAACTCCCCATGTAGCTGAGAAAGCATGTGGTAGGCTATAGCTCTCCTGGAGCAAAGACTGGGATAGCTTGGCAGTAGAGCCATTAACAATGCACACATGTGCGTAGAAAAGGGGGGAAACACCCCTCAAAAAACAGACAGAAATGGAGCTTTTATCTTCATCAGTTACAGTTTCCTTATGCCACTCAGATTCTCAGTATGCTGTAAGGTACTGCTGACTGTGTATTGGCTCAGTGCACGGGGGGTGAGAAGAGAGAGTGAGAGGGAGATGAGCTGTAAAGAATAGGATGTTGTCTGACATGCCTGAGGCAGTAATATGTGGTCTCGCCCCCAGTAATCCTCCTCCCTCTCCTCATTGTGTGTGTGTGTGTGTGTCTGTGTCTGTGTCTGTGTGTGTGTGTTTTAGGGAGTGACAGAGACAGAGAATTAATATGTGTGTGATTGATGACACTACTAATGGTGTGTGTAAACATGGGCAGCCCAGTTATCTCTTATCTGACAGAGAGGAGAAGGCTTGTGTCAACAGCTGCTGCTCCTCCTCATTTATATCGCTCTCCTATCTCCCCCTCCTTTTCTTGTTCTCCTCACAAATCAAATGAGCGTTCGGTGTTCGCCTGTTGTCCTGTATGACTGCCGATTGAATTCGAATTATTAATCATTTGATCTTTTATTCATAATCTGATTCATTAAAAAGTCTGAAATTTTTTTCATTGCAGTTTTGCTGATTGAAATCACAAATCATCAATCATGACTTTGTTTTATCAACAATTTCATTCAGCACACATTTCCCATTCCTCTACATTCCACTCATCTATGTCCACTTCACAGTTTTTTTCCTCCTCCCATCCTTCCAGATGTCCATCCAGCTGTCCTGCAGCTTCCAAAATCTTCAAGGCCACAGGAGATATAAGGCCCTTAAGCCTACTTTTGTAGCTCCACCACAGGCTCCATCTCCACCATTGGCCTCAATCACCTTAATGCGCCCGTTTAACCATTAGTTTCTCTGAGGGGGGCCCATATCCATCCATCCCTCCATATATCCTGTCATACATTAAAGGGCAGATTGATAGCCATCAGCCAGGCCCCAGCCACTGACACACTCTTAATATTGTGTCTAACACAAACCAGATGGCTGCAGGGCTCTTCTACAACACACACACACACTCACTCACTCTGATATTCCAGTCTGTTCTACCGTTCCTCTCGCTCTCTCTTGGGAGAGGGGATGAGCGTTCTTAATTAAAAGTTGGATATGTGGGCCTCATGGTGTAGGTCATCAAGCTGGATCCATTACCTGCAGATCGGGGCCCTCCGGAGTCTGAGTTAGGGTGACAATTAAGATGAAGGGATGGAACTCAGAAGTGGGGTGAATCTGTCTGCCAGACGTCAAAACGAGAATTCAGGATGTGACATAAAAAGAAGTTGTAGTTTCTGTGTGAGGTGCTAGCTGAGAGCGCTAAAGCTAACACTGAGCGGGGGCTCAGGCCAGGAGGTGCGAGCTATGATCTCAATAGCGGTATTGTGTTCACACTTGAACGGCAGCCAAGACCCTGTGAAATATCAGAGTGGAGAGAGGGAGAGAGAAGTGTGGAAATGAAACAATGGTTTACACAACAGTGAAATAGGTCTTTTCCTCTGCTTCTCGCCAGCAGGCCCAACACTCAAGGAGAGAAAGCTTTATTGGCCCTCCTGTCCTGGCTAGTCTCAGTCCCTAGTAGGGCAAAGGAGGGGAGAGCGCCCCTGTACATGTGTGTGTAGACAGACATAGTGTGGTGGATGGAAACACGCTCAGAATGGAGGGCCGGTGTTCAGCAGCCACACACAGACCACAGAAGAGAACACACACATGAAATTATCCTTTGGTAGTGATGAGAATAGCCAGATATTCATCTAATCCTGTAGGAGGAAAGTAACACGTCTCATGGTATCATGTATGCCTCTGTGGCTACAGCTAATCCTACAAGGCAGGACGTCTCCCCTCATAACTGTGGGTCTTACACACACAGAAGAGTTAATGGTCTGAATCCGATTTTGCAGAAAAAGAGAGGTTGGTTTCGCTTCTTGGTTGCATTTATATCTCATAAACAGTTAACAATTGACTTTTGTGTGATAACTTTTTCCTTGCAGCTGAATTTTAAGTCCTCTAAATATGCAAAACCCTGGCTTCCACAATATGGTAGTGATAATACATCCCTAATGTTTGGAAGAGAAATATTCCATATTTCTGTTGCCAGATCCAGATGAAAAACTTCATCTTCATGTCTATATCTGTAAATATATGTCAGTCTTCCTCTCTTTCTTCCTCTTCTTCTAGAATTTAACATTTTTTATTTTTTAAACACATTATATAGAGCTTTTTTTTTACTTATTAATATAATTTTCTTCTTTACAATGACAAGTTGGGCCTTAACTGTTTGTTTTCAGCCTTATTTTTGCTACCAAGTCTACCTGACAGCACAGTCAGTTTGCAAAAGAACAAACAGCAGTAGAGGACTCATGTTAAGCCCATATTTAGCACAAATTAATTTACTCAAGGGTTTCATTTTGACTCTGAGATGGCGTGAGTAGAGTCATCTGGGTAAATATGATCTCATGCATTTGTAAGAAGGCTCTAATCTATTGTAGATAGCTGTTTACTACCAAGTGGAGGCAATGTTTTTTGTGCTCTGCTCTTCATTTTCAAATTTATTTAACTTAAACACTTCGGACAAGCCGGTGTTACCACCTTATTGTGCCCTACAAGGGTGTGGCTCTGTATTCATGGGTTTGATTCTGGAGTAAATCTTGGGTCATCAGACGGAGGGGCAAAGCCCGGCTACCCTCGACGGGTTCAAGAGAGGATGGTGAGAAGGGAAAGTGAAGGACGGCTGTTACAGTGAAAGAAAAGTTCTTTCTCAGATGGTTCCAATAAGTCCCAGGCCTGCAGCCACACAGGGGTTGTGCCACATGCTGTTCTGGCCAGCTGTTGAGAAATCCACCAAAAATAACATTTAAAGAAGATGGTTGGAGACAGACATGCCATTTTCTGTCAGTCTCCTTCTCTGAGATTCAGTGAATGAGATAGATGGTGGGATACATGTTGGTTAGGTAATCAGCAGGAACTGGAACCCTCCTGTCTGGTTTTGATCACTAGAAATGTGAATATAAATGAAACGGTTGTGTCATTGTGTCTCAATGTCCCCCCTTCTCTTCTTTCTCTCCTCATCAGTCCCCCTTGTATTACAAAAGCTAATGTTGTCGAAGGAAGTATTGCTTTATTTGGGTGTTAATAAATAATTGATAGTGTTACGAGCGCTACAAATTTGTACCGTACAGCACTTCCCTATTTGTGTTTGCACAGTTCCAGGAA